>NW_027272294.1:0-22500 GCF_040938485.1 Diadema antillarum | reverse complement strand
AAAAAATTGTACTCGATCTAAAATATTCATTCTTTTGACACTGCATCCGCTGAATAGTAAGATGGTGGATGGTAAAATACGATAGACAACCCGCAGAAAACAATAGACCGAGATACGTAGTTCTGGTTGATAAACCACGTGTTCATCAGCCAGAACTGCGTATCTCTAGGAGATACGCAGTTCTGGCTGATAAGCACGTGGTTGACGACGAAAAGAGATACGTAGTTCTGCCTGATGAAACACGTGCTTATCAGGCAGAACTGCGTATCTCCTAGAGATACGCAGTTCTGCCTGAAAAACCCCCCGCATGGCCAAAAACTTACGCAGTTCTGGCTGATCAACCCGGGCACGTGACCAGAGATACGCAGTTCTGCCAGATTACGATCGCAAAAATTTGGCGACGATTAATCTGGCAGAACTGCGTAAGTTTTTTAAATTGGTAATTTTTACTACTTAAAAAAGTCAAATTGTCATTTTTTTGCTTGAAATAAATTCTTTAGACCAATTATGACCGAGAAAAGAGGAAAAATGCAACTCATCGTATCTCAGTTTAGAAAGGTGTAACATTGAATCTTTAAACCCGATTTCTGGCGTAATGTGTTAAAGGAGATACGCAGTTCTGCCAGATTACGGCCGAGTTACAGGTATTCCGCAGTATATGAAGTATTTAGTTAAGAGCTGAAATTGATAGTGTAGATAGGTGTTATCGAGACTAAGATAATTCATAAATTTCAGATCTTAACTCGTAGTAGTTCTTGCTCCAGCCGTTTTTAAAGTTACCGTTTGTTTTGTACATAAAAAATATCAAATGCGTCTGGAAGAAAAACTAATTATAGTTAAGGATTCATACTTTGGTGAAATGTTAAGTCCGGTTGTAGGTCCAACATATGGAAGTTTGAAAGTGTAAGTGTAATTAGTCTTCGCTCCAGGTGACTTTGAATTTTTTGATATATACTATATGTACAATATTTGAAAGGGCCTGGAAGGAAGACTAAACTTATTTAAGCACTCATACTTGAGAAAAAACTTAAGTTCGGTACAAAGTCCAAAATATATAAGTTTCAAAGTCTTAGCTGAAGTAGTCTTTACTCCAGCCGTTTTTATAAGTTACCGTATGTTTGTACATATAAATACTTGAAAGGGTCTGGAAGGAGAACTAATGGTATTGAAGGACTCATACTTGACAAATATATTAAGACCGGTGGCAGGTCAAAGATATTGGAATTTGAAGTTTTAACTCCAATTAGTCTTCTCTCCAGGCGTCTTTGATAATTTTCCTTTGTAATATATATACAATATTTGAAAGCGCCTGGAGGGAAGACTAAACTAAGTTAAGCACTCGTACTTGAGAAAAAAACTTAAGTTGGGAACAAAGTCCAAAATATATAGGTTTCAAAGTCTAACTTGAAGTAGTCTTTGCTCCAGCCGTCTTTCAAGTTACCGTATGTGTGTACATAGAGATATTTGAAAGCGTCTGGAAGGAGAACTAATTGTATTGAAGAATTCATACTTTAGGAAAATGTTAAGTCCGGTGTCAGGTCCAACATATCGGACTTTGAAATTGTAACTCCAATTAGTCTTTGCTCCAGGCGTCTTTAAATTTTATGTACATTGCCTATGGAGAAGTCGAAAAATATTCTAAGGCGAAAAACCCTTAGACTTTGTACATGAAATTTGAAGGCGGCTGGAAGGAAGACTAATCGTTGTGAAGCATTCATATTTAAGGGAACTTTTAAGCAATGAGTAAAGTATTTTATATGTGAATTTCAAAGTTTAATTCTAATTAGTATTGCTTCCAGACGTCTTTAAAGTTTCTTTCCATACCTCCCATCTGCTATTCAACAAAATGATAAATGAATACCTGCATTTTTTATTTGAACCTTAGAAACAATGATTGAATATGAATATTTACTCACAATGTCAATGATGGAGCCATCTGTCGCCACCTTCAGGATTGCAGTAACTCCTAGCATGTCCGCCTTCGGTTGGAACAACCTTTCTTGTTTACGAAGGGTGTTTTGTAACTCGCCATTTAACATTATCCGTCCATCCGTCATCGTCAGGTCGAGGCCGGAGTGCACTTCGAGGAAGTTTAGACAACGTGGCGGTATTACTTCCGTGAAATGGCTGAACTCGTCCTCACCCTATCGCATCCCATGTTCTATTAGGGCGAATACATAGTTGACTTCTCCTTCGGTCCTGATGACTCCCTAAAGAAATATGAGACACAGAAAATGGATTTGAATAAGTGGGATTAGAAATATATTGTAATCATCGAAATAATCCAATTGAATCAATACAAGCTGGTCAGTTTATCGCTTACTTCATCATACTTCGTCACGCTTTGTTATACTTTGTGATATTTTGACCTAATTCATTTAAATTTGTGTCAATTTAGCAAAAAATTTTCTTTTGTCTGATGCTGTTTTACTAACGCTAAATGGTAGTTAGGGATGGGATAACAATGTAGGTTGCAACATTTCAAGAACTCACTTCTATCCATTCGCCAAACGCTCTCCAAAATTCGCCGTTTACCATGATCTGGTTGTCTTTTTCCACCTCTTCTGACGTGGTGCAGTGCGTTACCCAAATGTTGTCGAGACCAAGGCCCTCGGCTACGTTGAATACAAATAGGAAAAAAATACGTGTAAAAAACGTGTGAAGAACCATAAGAAATGTTTTTTCCTATAAGTTTTTTTTTTACACATTTTCTCAGTTTTTTCCTTTGAATCTTTCTGTTTAGAAAATGTTGGAAAACAAATTTAAAGAATAATGTTGGCATGCACATGTATAAATTGCAATAATGCACTCTTGTGGCAAGAAGAATGTAGTTTCTACCTTCATATCAATATCAATTGTTTTAATGTTCACGGTAATTTCATTTGAGAAAAAGTACAATATCATACATTACCCGTGTACGGCTTCTCAACCAGGAACTTTCGGATTCGCTCATTGAAGGCAACCAAAAGGAAGTTAGTGAGGACATAATGCGTTCAGACCCTCGTCGTTTCCTGCCTGGATAAGGAGGCTATGCTCGAAATTACGCCTTTGTTGGAGGCCCTGATGGTGATCGCTGTTCCACAAAAATACTTCTGCTTAAACTGGGCACGCATAACATTGTGATTTCCAATCAGGATGGCACTATCGACATCACTGTTGATGTGTATTCCCGCCATGTTGGTTTGAAATACTCTGCAATACAATTTGAATTCCAATTATGATACTACTTCCAATCAGGATGAGTCTTAGGGTTTTACTGGCTGATTGTGGCTGGAAATTGCAATACTTGTGCTGAGTCTGGCTAGGGAATTTCCATACTTTTATGTATTGGCTATCATGAAAGAAGCACAGCTAGGACTTGTGATTTAATTTGAATGTGGCGCCAACTCTTAATATTTGAATTTCGCGCCAACTGTTAAGGCGGGAAACTGGCTGACTGTGGATACCATTCATGTGCTGAGTCTTGCTGGGGAATTTCCATACGTGTATGTTTTGGCGTAAGCAGCACAAACTAAGAATTGTGATTTAATTTGAATGTACCGCCAACTGTTAATAGTTATTTGAATTTCGGGCCAACTGTTAAAGCGGGACATTGCTTGACTGTGGCTGGGGAATTTCCGTACATGTGCTGAGTCTGGTTGTAAAATTTCAATAGGTGCATGTATTTGCTATGTAAGCAGACAGCTACGACATGTGATTTAATTTGAATGTAGCGTCAGCTGTTAATATTTGAATTTCGCGCCAACTGTTAAGGCAGGACACTAGAATAGGGTAAGGGTTAGGGTTGGGCTAGGGTTAGGGTTGAGTTAGTTTAAGGGTTAGGGTTGAGTTAATTTAAGGGTTAGGGGTAAGGAAAAGGGTTAGGGTTGGGTTAGGGTTAGGGTAAGGGGGCGTTAGGGTTAGGGTTAGGGTTAGGTTAGGGTTAGGGTTAGGGTTAGGGTTAAGGTTTAGGGTTTAGGGTTTAGGGTTAGGGTTAGGGTTAGGGTTAGAGTTACGGGTATTCCGGGTTAGGGTTAGGGTTAGGTTAGGGTTAGGGTTAGGGTTAGGGTTAGGGTTAGGGTTAGGGTTAGGGTTAGGGTTAGGGTTAGGGTTAGGGTTAGGGTTAGGGTTAGGGTTAGGGTTAGGGTTTAGGGTTAGGGTTTAGGGTTAGGGTTAGGGTTAGGGTTAGGGTTAGGGTTAGGGTTAGGGTTAGGGTTAGGGTTAGGGTTCGGGTTAGGGTTAGGGTTAGGGTTAGGGTTCGGGTTAGGGTTAGGGTTAGGGTTAGGGTTAGGGTTAGGGTTAGGGTTAGGGTTAGGGTTAGGGTTAGGGTTAGGGTTAGGGTTAGGGTTAGGGTTAGGGTTAGGGTTAGGGTTAGGGTTAGGGTTAGGGTTAGGGTTAGGGTTAGGGTTAGAGTTACAGGTATTCCGCAGTATATGAAGTATTTAGTTAAGAGCTGAAATTGATAGTGTAGATAGGTGTTATCGAGACTAAGATAATTCATAAATTTCAGATCTTAACTCGTAGTAGTTCTTGCTCCAGCCGTTTTTAAAGTTACCGTTTGTTTTGTACATAAAAAATATCAAATGCGTCTGGAAGAAAAACTAATTATAGTTAAGGATTCATACTTTGGTGAAATGTTAAGTCCGGTTGTAGGTCCAACATATGGAAGTTTGAAAGTGTAAGTGTAATTAGTCTTCGCTCCAGGTGACTTTGAATTTTTTGATATATACTATATGTACAATATTTGAAAGGGCCTGGAAGGAAGACTAAACTTATTTAAGCACTCATACTTGAGAAAAAACTTAAGTTCGGTACAAAGTCCAAAATATATAAGTTTCAAAGTCTTAGCTGAAGTAGTCTTTACTCCAGCCGTTTTTATAAGTTACCGTATGTTTGTACATATAAATACTTGAAAGGGTCTGGAAGGAGAACTAATGGTATTGAAGGACTCATACTTGACAAATATATTAAGACCGGTGGCAGGTCAAAGATATTGGAATTTGAAGTTTTAACTCCAATTAGTCTTCTCTCCAGGCGTCTTTGATAATTTTCCTTTGTAATATATATACAATATTTGAAAGCGCCTGGAGGGAAGACTAAACTAAGTTAAGCACTCGTACTTGAGAAAAAAACTTAAGTTGGGAACAAAGTCCAAAATATATAGGTTTCAAAGTCTAACTTAAAGTAGTCTTTGCTCCAGCCGTCTTTCAAGTTACCGTATGTTTGTACATAGAGATATTTGAAAGCGTCTGGAAGGAGAACTAATTGTATTGAAGAATTCATACTTTAGGAAAATGTTAAGTCCGGTGTCAGGTCCAACATATCGGACTTTGAAATTGTAACTCCAATTAGTCTTTGCTCCAGGCGTCTTTAAATTTTATGTACATTGCCTATGGAGAAGTCGAAAAATATTCTAAGGCGAAAAACCCTTAGACTTTGTACATGAAATTTGAAGGCGGCTGGAAGGAAGACTAATCGTTGTGAAGCATTCATATTTAAGGGAACTTTTAAGCAATGAGTAAAGTATTTTATATGTGAATTTCAAAGTTTAATTCTAATTAGTATTGCTTCCAGACGTCTTTAAAGTTTCTTTCCATACCTCCCATCTGCTATTCAACAAAATGATAAATGAATACCTGCATTTTTTATTTGAACCTTAGAAACAATGATTGAATATGAATATTTACTCACAATGTCAATGATGGAGCCATCTGTCGCCACCTTCAGGATTGCAGTAACTCCTAGCATGTCCGCCTTCGGTTGGAACAACCTTTCTTGTTTACGAAGGGTGTTTTGTAACTCGCCATTTAACATTATCCGTCCATCCGTCATCGTCAGGTCGAGGCCGGAGTGCACTTCGAGGAAGTTTAGACAACGTGGCGGTATTACTTCCGTGAAATGGCTGAACTCGTCCTCACCCTATCGCATCCCATGTTCTATTAGGGCGAATACATAGTTGACTTCTCCTTCGGTCCTGATGACTCCCTAAAGAAATATGAGACACAGAAAATGGATTTGAATAAGTGGGATTAGAAATATATTGTAATCATCGAAATAATCCAATTGAATCAATACAAGCTGGTCAGTTTATCGCTTACTTCATCATACTTCGTCACGCTTTGTTATACTTTGTGATATTTTGACCTAATTCATTTAAATTTGTGTCAATTTAGCAAAAAATTTTCTTTTGTCTGATGCTGTTTTACTAACGCTAAATGGTAGTTAGGGATGGGATAACAATGTAGGTTGCAACATTTCAAGAACTCACTTCTATCCATTCGCCAAACGCTCTCCAAAATTCGCCGTTTACCATGATCTGGTTGTCTTTTTCCACCTCTTCTGACGTGGTGCAGTGCGTTACCCAAATGTTGTCGAGACCAAGGCCCTCGGCTACGTTGAATACAAATAGGAAAAAAATACGTGTAAAAAACGTGTGAAGAACCATAAGAAATGTTTTTTCCTATAAGTTTTTTTTTACACATTTTCTCAGTTTTTTCCTTTGAATCTTTCTGTTTAGAAAATGTTGGAAAACAAATTTAAAGAATAATGTTGGCATGCACATGTATAAATTGCAATAATGCACTCTTGTGGCAAGAAGAATGTAGTTTCTACCTTCATATCAATATCAATTGTTTTAATGTTCACGGTAATTTCATTTGAGAAAAAGTACAATATCATACATTACCCGTGTACGGCTTCTCAACCAGGAACTTTCGGATTCGCTCATTGAAGGCAACCAAAAGGAAGTTAGTGAGGACATAATGCGTTCAGACCCTCGTCGTTTCCTGCCTGGATAAGGAGGCTATGCTCGAAATTACGCCTTTGTTGGAGGCCCTGATGGTGATCGCTGTTCCACAAAAATACTTCTGCTTAAACTGGGCACGCATAACATTGTGATTTCCAATCAGGATGGCACTGTCGACATCACTGTTGATGTGTATTCCCGCCATGTTGGTTTGAAATACTCTGCAATACAATTTGAATTCCAATTATGATACTACTTCCAATCAGGATGAGTCTTAGGGTTTTACTGGCTGATTGTGGCTGGAAATTGCAATACTTGTGCTGAGTCTGGCTAGGGAATTTCCATACTTTTATGTATTGGCTATCATGAAAGAAGCACAGCTAGGACTTGTGATTTAATTTGAATGTGGCGCCAACTCTTAATATTTGAATTTCGCGCCAACTGTTAAGGCGGGAAACTGGCTGACTGTGGATACCATTCATGTGCTGAGTCTTGCTGGGGAATTTCCATACGTGTATGTTTTGGCGTAAGCAGCACAAACTAAGAATTGTGATTTAATTTGAATGTACCGCCAACTGTTAATAGTTATTTGAATTTCGGGCCAACTGTTAAAGCGGGACATTGCTTGACTGTGGCTGGGGAATTTCCGTACATGTGCTGAGTCTGGTTGTAAAATTTCAATAGGTGCATGTATTTGCTATGTAAGCAGACAGCTACGACATGTGATTTAATTTGAATGTAGCGTCAGCTGTTAATATTTGAATTTCGCGCCAACTGTTAAGGCAGGACACTAGAATAGGGTAAGGGTTAGGGTTGGGCTAGGGTTAGGGTTGAGTTAGTTTAAGGGTTAGGGTTGAGTTAATTTAAGGGTTAGGGGTAAGGAAAAGGGTTAGGGTTGGGTTAGGGTTAGGGTAAGGGGGCGTTAGGGTTAGGGTTAGGGTTAGGTTAGGGTTAGGGTTAGGGTTAGGGTTAAGGTTTAGGGTTTAGGGTTTAGGGTTAGGGTTAGGGTTAGGGTTAGAGTTACGGGTATTCCGGGTTAGGGTTAGGGTTAGGTTAGGGTTAGGGTTAGGGTTAGGGTTAGGGTTAGGGTTAGGGTTAGGGTTAGGGTTAGGGTTAGGGTTAGGGTTAGGGTTAGGGTTAGGGTTAGGGTTAGGGTTAGGGTTAGGGTTAGGGTTAGGGTTAGGGTTAGGGTTAGGGTTAGGGTTAGGGTTAGGGTTAGGGTTAGGGTTAGGGTTAGGGTTAGGGTTAGGGTTAGGGTTAGGGTTAGGGTTAGGGTTAGGGTTAGGGTTTAGGGTTAGGGTTAGGGTTAGGGTTAGGGGGGGGTTAGGGTTAGGGTTAGGGTTAGGGTTAGGGTTAGGGTTAGGGTTAGGTTAGGGTTAGGGTTAGGGTTAGGGTTAGGGTTAGGGTTAGGGTTAGGGTTAGGGTTAGGGTTAGGGTTAGGGTTAGGGTTAGGGTTAGGGTTAGGGTTAGGGTTAGGGTTAGGGTTAGAGTTACAGGTATTCCGCAGTATATGAAGTATTTAGTTAAGAGCTGAAATTGATAGTGTAGATAGGTGTTATCGAGACTAAGATAATTCATAAATTTCAGATCTTAACTCGTAGTAGTTCTTGCTCCAGCCGTTTTTAAAGTTACCGTTTGTTTTGTACATAAAAAATATCAAATGCGTCTGGAAGAAAAACTAATTATAGTTAAGGATTCATACTTTGGTGAAATGTTAAGTCCGGTTGTAGGTCCAACATATGGAAGTTTGAAAGTGTAAGTGTAATTAGTCTTCGCTCCAGGTGACTTTGAATTTTTTGATATATACTATATGTACAATATTTGAAAGGGCCTGGAAGGAAGACTAAACTTATTTAAGCACTCATACTTGAGAAAAAACTTAAGTTCGGTACAAAGTCCAAAATATATAAGTTTCAAAGTCTTAGCTGAAGTAGTCTTTACTCCAGCCGTTTTTATAAGTTACCGTATGTTTGTACATATAAATACTTGAAAGGGTCTGGAAGGAGAACTAATGGTATTGAAGGACTCATACTTGACAAATATATTAAGACCGGTGGCAGGTCAAAGATATTGGAATTTGAAGTTTTAACTCCAATTAGTCTTCTCTCCAGGCGTCTTTGATAATTTTCCTTTGTAATATATATACAATATTTGAAAGCGCCTGGAGGGAAGACTAAACTAAGTTAAGCACTCGTACTTGAGAAAAAAACTTAAGTTGGGAACAAAGTCCAAAATATATAGGTTTCAAAGTCTAACTTAAAGTAGTCTTTGCTCCAGCCGTCTTTCAAGTTACCGTATGTTTGTACATAGAGATATTTGAAAGCGTCTGGAAGGAGAACTAATTGTATTGAAGAATTCATACTTTAGGAAAATGTTAAGTCCGGTGTCAGGTCCAACATATCGGACTTTGAAATTGTAACTCCAATTAGTCTTTGCTCCAGGCGTCTTTAAATTTTATGTACATTGCTTATGGAGAAGTCGAAAAATATTCTAAGGCGAAAAACCCTTAGACTTTGTACATGAAATTTGAAGGCGGCTGGAAGGAAGACTAATCG
Organism: Diadema antillarum; assembly: GCF_040938485.1. Taxonomy (NCBI): domain Eukaryota; kingdom Metazoa; phylum Echinodermata; class Echinoidea; order Diadematoida; family Diadematidae; genus Diadema; species Diadema antillarum. The sequence goes on along the minus strand of NW_027272294.1, from coordinate 13,221 downwards.
TTGTGAAGCATTCATATTTAAGGGAACTTTTAAGCAATGAGTAAAGTATTTTATATGTGAATTTCAAAGTTTAATTCTAATTAGTATTGCTTCCAGACGTCTTTAAAGTTTCTTTCCATACCTCCCATCTGCTATTCAACAAAATGATAAATGAATACCTGCATTTTTATTTGAACCTTAGAAACAATGATTGAATATGAATATTTACTCACAATGTCAATGATGGAGCCATCTGTCGCCACCTTCAGGATTGCAGTAACTCCTAGCATGTCCGCCTTCGGTTGGAACAACCTTTCTTGTTTACGAAGGGTGTTTTGTAACTCGCCATTTAACATTATCCGTCCATCCGTCATCGTCAGGTCGAGGCCGGAGTGCACTTCGAGGAAGTTTAGACAACGTGGCGGTATTACTTCCGTGAAATGGCTGAACTCGTCCTCACCCTATCGCATCCCATGTTCTATTAGGGCGAATACATAGTTGACTTCTCCTTCGGTCCTGATGACTCCCTAAAGAAATATGAGACACAGAAAATGGATTTGAATAAGTGGGATTAGAAATATATTGTAATCATCGAAATAATCCAATTGAATCAATACAAGCTGGTCAGTTTATCGCTTACTTCATCATACTTCGTCACGCTTTGTTATACTTTGTGATATTTTGACCTAATTCATTTAAATTTGTGTCAATTTAGCAAAAAATTTTCTTTTGTCTGATGCTGTTTTACTAACGCTAAATGGTAGTTAGGGATGGGATAACAATGTAGGTTGCAACATTTCAAGAACTCACTTCTATCCATTCGCCAAACGCTCTCCAAAATTCGCCGTTTACCATGATCTGGTTGTCTTTTTCCACCTCTTCTGACGTGGTGCAGTGCGTTACCCAAATGTTGTCGAGACCAAGGCCCTCGGCTACGTTGAATACAAATAGGAAAAAAATACGTGTAAAAAACGTGTGAAGAACCATAAGAAATGTTTTTTCCTATAAGTTTTTTTTTACACATTTTCTCAGTTTTTTCCTTTGAATCTTTCTGTTTAGAAAATGTTGGAAAACAAATTTAAAGAATAATGTTGGCATGCACATGTATAAATTGCAATAATGCACTCTTGTGGCAAGAAGAATGTAGTTTCTACCTTCATATCAATATCAATTGTTTTAATGTTCACGGTAATTTCATTTGAGAAAAAGTACAATATCATACATTACCCGTGTACGGCTTCTCAACCAGGAACTTTCGGATTCGCTCATTGAAGGCAACCAAAAGGAAGTTAGTGAGGACATAATGCGTTCAGACCCTCGTCGTTTCCTGCCTGGATAAGGAGGCTATGCTCGAAATTACGCCTTTGTTGGAGGCCCTGATGGTGATCGCTGTTCCACAAAAATACTTCTGCTTAAACTGGGCACGCATAACATTGTGATTTCCAATCAGGATGGCACTATCGACATCACTGTTGATGTGTATTCCCGCCATGTTGGTTTGAAATACTCTGCAATACAATTTGAATTCCAATTATGATACTACTTCCAATCAGGATGAGTCTTAGGGTTTTACTGGCTGATTGTGGCTGGAAATTGCAATACTTGTGCTGAGTCTGGCTAGGGAATTTCCATACTTTTATGTATTGGCTATCATGAAAGAAGCACAGCTAGGACTTGTGATTTAATTTGAATGTGGCGCCAACTCTTAATATTTGAATTTCGCGCCAACTGTTAAGGCGGGAAACTGGCTGACTGTGGATACCATTCATGTGCTGAGTCTTGCTGGGGAATTTCCATACGTGTATGTTTTGGCGTAAGCAGCACAAACTAAGAATTGTGATTTAATTTGAATGTACCGCCAACTGTTAATAGTTATTTGAATTTCGGGCCAACTGTTAAAGCGGGACATTGCTTGACTGTGGCTGGGGAATTTCCGTACATGTGCTGAGTCTGGTTGTAAAATTTCAATAGGTGCATGTATTTGCTATGTAAGCAGACAGCTACGACATGTGATTTAATTTGAATGTAGCGTCAGCTGTTAATATTTGAATTTCGCGCCAACTGTTAAGGCAGGACACTAGAATAGGGTAAGGGTTAGGGTTGGGCTAGGGTTAGGGTTGAGTTAGTTTAAGGGTTAGGGTTGAGTTAATTTAAGGGTTAGGGGTAAGGAAAAGGGTTAGGGTTGGGTTAGGGTTAGGGTAAGGGGGCGTTAGGGTTAGGGTTAGGGTTAGGTTAGGGTTAGGGTTAGGGTTAGGGTTAAGGTTTAGGGTTTAGGGTTTAGGGTTAGGGTTAGGGTTAGGGTTAGAGTTACGGGTATTCCGGGTTAGGGTTAGGGTTAGGTTAGGGTTAGGGTTAGGGTTAGGGTTAGGGTTAGGGTTAGGGTTTAGGGTTAGGGTTAGGGTTAGGGTTAGGGTTAGGGTTAGGGTTAGGGTTAGGGTTTAGGGTTTAGGGTTAGGGTTAGGGTTAGGGTTAGGGTTAGGGTTAGGGTTAGGGTTCGGGTTAGGGTTCGGGTTAGGGTTAGGGTTCGGGTTAGGGTTCGGGTTAGGGTTAGGGTTAGGGTTAGGGTTAGGGTTAGGGTTAGGGTTAGGGTTAGGGTTCGGGTTAGGGTTAGGGTTAGGGTTAGGGTTAGGGTTAGGGTTAGGGTTAGGGTTAGGGTTAGGGTTAGGGTTAGGGTTAGGGTTAGGGTTAGAGTTACAGGTATTCCGCAGTATATGAAGTATTTAGTTAAGAGCTGAAATTGATAGTGTAGATAGGTGTTATCGAGACTAAGATAATTCATAAATTTCAGATCTTAACTCGTAGTAGTTCTTGCTCCAGCCGTTTTTAAAGTTACCGTTTGTTTTGTACATAAAAAATATCAAATGCGTCTGGAAGAAAAACTAATTATAGTTAAGGATTCATACTTTGGTGAAATGTTAAGTCCGGTTGTAGGTCCAACATATGGAAGTTTGAAAGTGTAAGTGTAATTAGTCTTCGCTCCAGGTGACTTTGAATTTTTTGATATATACTATATGTACAATATTTGAAAGGGCCTGGAAGGAAGACTAAACTTATTTAAGCACTCATACTTGAGAAAAAACTTAAGTTCGGTACAAAGTCCAAAATATATAAGTTTCAAAGTCTTAGCTGAAGTAGTCTTTACTCCAGCCGTTTTTATAAGTTACCGTATGTTTGTACATATAAATACTTGAAAGGGTCTGGAAGGAGAACTAATGGTATTGAAGGACTCATACTTGACAAATATATTAAGACCGGTGGCAGGTCAAAGATATTGGAATTTGAAGTTTTAACTCCAATTAGTCTTCTCTCCAGGCGTCTTTGATAATTTTCCTTTGTAATATATATACAATATTTGAAAGCGCCTGGAGGGAAGACTAAACTAAGTTAAGCACTCGTACTTGAGAAAAAAACTTAAGTTGGGAACAAAGTCCAAAATATATAGGTTTCAAAGTCTAACTTGAAGTAGTCTTTGCTCCAGCCGTCTTTCAAGTTACCGTATGTTTGTACATAGAGATATTTGAAAGCGTCTGGAAGGAGAACTAATTGTATTGAAGAATTCATACTTTAGGAAAATGTTAAGTCCGGTGTCAGGTCCAACATATCGGACTTTGAAATTGTAACTCCAATTAGTCTTTGCTCCAGGCGTCTTTAAATTTTATGTACATTGCCTATGGAGAAGTCGAAAAATATTCTAAGGCGAAAAACCCTTAGACTTTGTACATGAAATTTGAAGGCGGCTGGAAGGAAGACTAATCGTTGTGAAGCATTCATATTTAAGGGAACTTTTAAGCAATGAGTAAAGTATTTTATATGTGAATTTCAAAGTTTAATTCTAATTAGTATTGCTTCCAGACGTCTTTAAAGTTTCTTTCCATACCTCCCATCTGCTATTCAACAAAATGATAAATGAATACCTGCATTTTTTATTTGAACCTTAGAAACAATGATTGAATATGAATATTTACTCACAATGTCAATGATGGAGCCATCTGTCGCCACCTTCAGGATTGCAGTAACTCCTAGCATGTCCGCCTTCGGTTGGAACAACCTTTCTTGTTTACGAAGGGTGTTTTGTAACTCGCCATTTAACATTATCCGTCCATCCGTCATCGTCAGGTCGAGGCCGGAGTGCACTTCGAGGAAGTTTAGACAACGTGGCGGTATTACTTCCGTGAAATGGCTGAACTCGTCCTCACCCTATCGCATCCCATGTTCTATTAGGGCGAATACATAGTTGACTTCTCCTTCGGTCCTGATGACTCCCTAAAGAAATATGAGACACAGAAAATGGATTTGAATAAGTGGGATTAGAAATATATTGTAATCATCGAAATAATCCAATTGAATCAATACAAGCTGGTCAGTTTATCGCTTACTTCATCATACTTCGTCACGCTTTGTTATACTTTGTGATATTTTGACCTAATTCATTTAAATTTGTGTCAATTTAGCAAAAAATTTTCTTTTGTCTGATGCTGTTTTACTAACGCTAAATGGTAGTTAGGGATGGGATAACAATGTAGGTTGCAACATTTCAAGAACTCACTTCTATCCATTCGCCAAACGCTCTCCAAAATTCGCCGTTTACCATGATCTGGTTGTCTTTTTCCACCTCTTCTGACGTGGTGCAGTGCGTTACCCAAATGTTGTCGAGACCAAGGCCCTCGGCTACGTTGAATACAAATAGGAAAAAAATACGTGTAAAAAACGTGTGAAGAACCATAAGAAATGTTTTTTCCTATAAGTTTTTTTTTACACATTTTCTCAGTTTTTTCCTTTGAATCTTTCTGTTTAGAAAATGTTGGAAAACAAATTTAAAGAATAATGTTGGCATGCACATGTATAAATTGCAATAATGCACTCTTGTGGCAAGAAGAATGTAGTTTCTACCTTCATATCAATATCAATTGTTTTAATGTTCACGGTAATTTCATTTGAGAAAAAGTACAATATCATACATTACCCGTGTACGGCTTCTCAACCAGGAACTTTCGGATTCGCTCATTGAAGGCAACCAAAAGGAAGTTAGTGAGGACATAATGCGTTCAGACCCTCGTCGTTTCCTGCCTGGATAAGGAGGCTATGCTCGAAATTACGCCTTTGTTGGAGGCCCTGATGGTGATCGCTGTTCCACAAAAATACTTCTGCTTAAACTGGGCACGCATAACATTGTGATTTCCAATCAGGATGGCACTATCGACATCACTGTTGATGTGTATTCCCGCCATGTTGGTTTGAAATACTCTGCAATACAATTTGAATTCCAATTATGATACTACTTCCAATCAGGATGAGTCTTAGGGTTTTACTGGCTGATTGTGGCTGGAAATTGCAATACTTGTGCTGAGTCTGGCTAGGGAATTTCCATACTTTTATGTATTGGCTATCATGAAAGAAGCACAGCTAGGACTTGTGATTTAATTTGAATGTGGCGCCAACTCTTAATATTTGAATTTCGCGCCAACTGTTAAGGCGGGAAACTGGCTGACTGTGGATACCATTCATGTGCTGAGTCTTGCTGGGGAATTTCCATACGTGTATGTTTTGGCGTAAGCAGCACAAACTAAGAATTGTGATTTAATTTGAATGTACCGCCAACTGTTAATAGTTATTTGAATTTCGGGCCAACTGTTAAAGCGGGACATTGCTTGACTGTGGCTGGGGAATTTCCGTACATGTGCTGAGTCTGGTTGTAAAATTTCAATAGGTGCATGTATTTGCTATGTAAGCAGACAGCTACGACATGTGATTTAATTTGAATGTAGCGTCAGCTGTTAATATTTGAATTTCGCGCCAACTGTTAAGGCAGGACACTAGAATAGGGTAAGGGTTAGGGTTGGGCTAGGGTTAGGGTTGAGTTAGTTTAAGGGTTAGGGTTGAGTTAATTTAAGGGTTAGGGGTAAGGAAAAGGGTTAGGGTTGGGTTAGGGTTAGGGTAAGGGGGCGTTAGGGTTAGGGTTAGGGTTAGGTTAGGGTTAGGGTTAGGGTTAGGGTTAAGGTTTAGGGTTTAGGGTTTAGGGTTAGGGTTAGGGTTAGGGTTAGAGTTACGGGTATTCCGGGTTAGGGTTAGGGTTAGGTTAGGGTTAGGGTTAGGGTTAGGGTTAGGGTTAGGGTTAGGGTTTAGGGTTAGGGTTAGGGTTAGGGTTAGGGTTAGGGTTAGGGTTAGGGTTAGGGTTTAGGGTTAGGGTTTAGGGTTAGGGTTAGGGTTAGGGTTAGGGTTAGGGTTAGGGTTAGGGTTAGGGTTAGGGTTAGGGTTAGGGTTCGGGTTAGGGTTAGGGTTCGGGTTAGGGTTCGGGTTAGGGTTAGGGTTAGGGTTAGGGTTAGGGTTAGGGTTAGGGTTAGGGTTCGGGTTAGGGTTAGGGTTAGGGTTAGGGTTAGGGTTAGGGTTAGGGTTAGGGTTAGGGTTAGGGTTAGGGTTAGGGTTAGGGTTAGGGTTAGAGTTACAGGTATTCCGCAGTATATGAAGTATTTAGTTAAGAGCTGAAATTGATAGTGTAGATAGGTGTTATCGAGACTAAGATAATTCATAAATTTCAGATCTTAACTCGTAGTAGTTCTTGCTCCAGCCGTTTTTAAAGTTACCGTTTGTTTTGTACATAAAAAATATCAAATGCGTCTGGAAGAAAAACTAATTATAGTTAAGGATTCATACTTTGGTGAAATGTTAAGTCCGGTTGTAGGTCCAACATATGGAAGTTTGAAAGTGTAAGTGTAATTAGTCTTCGCTCCAGGTGACTTTGAATTTTTTGATATATACTATATGTACAATATTTGAAAGGGCCTGGAAGGAAGACTAAACTTATTTAAGCACTCATACTTGAGAAAAAACTTAAGTTCGGTACAAAGTCCAAAATATATAAGTTTCAAAGTCTTAGCTGAAGTAGTCTTTACTCCAGCCGTTTTTATAAGTTACCGTATGTTTGTACATATAAATACTTGAAAGGGTCTGGAAGGAGAACTAATGGTATTGAAGGACTCATACTTGACAAATATATTAAGACCGGTGGCAGGTCAAAGATATTGGAATTTGAAGTTTTAACTCCAATTAGTCTTCTCTCCAGGCGTCTTTGATAATTTTCCTTTGTAATATATATACAATATTTGAAAGCGCCTGGAGGGAAGACTAAACTAAGTTAAGCACTCGTACTTGAGAAAAAAACTTAAGTTGGGAACAAAGTCCAAAATATATAGGTTTCAAAGTCTAACTTGAAGTAGTCTTTGCTCCAGCCGTCTTTCAAGTTACCGTATGTTTGTACATAGAGATATTTGAAAGCGTCTGGAAGGAGAACTAATTGTATTGAAGAATTCATACTTTAGGAAAATGTTAAGTCCGGTGTCAGGTCCAACATATCGGACTTTGAAATTGTAACTCCAATTAGTCTTTGCTCCAGGCGTCTTTAAATTTTATGTACATTGCCTATGGAGAAGTCGAAAAATATTCTAAGGCGAAAAACCCTTAGACTTTGTACATGAAATTTGAAGGCGGCTGGAAGGAAGACTAATCGTTGTGAAGCATTCATATTTAAGGGAACTTTTAAGCAATGAGTAAAGTATTTTATATGTGAATTTCAAAGTTTAATTCTAATTAGTATTGCTTCCAGACGTCTTTAAAGTTTCTTTCCATACCTCCCATCTGCTATTCAACAAAATGATAAATGAATACCTGCATTTTTTATTTGAACCTTAGAAACAATGATTGAATATGAATATTTACTCACAATGTCAATGATGGAGCCATCTGTCGCCACCTTCAGGATTGCAGTAACTCCTAGCATGTCCGCCTTCGGTTGGAACAACCTTTCTTGTTTACGAAGGGTGTTTTGTAACTCGCCATTTAACATTATCCGTCCATCCGTCATCGTCAGGTCGAGGCCGGAGTGCACTTCGAGGAAGTTTAGACAACGTGGCGGTATTACTTCCGTGAAATGGCTGAACTCGTCCTCACCCTATCGCATCCCATGTTCTATTAGGGCGAATACATAGTTGACTTCTCCTTCGGTCCTGATGACTCCCTAAAGAAATATGAGACACAGAAAATGGATTTGAATAAGTGGGATTAGAAATATATTGTAATCATCGAAATAATCCAATTGAATCAATACAAGCTGGTCAGTTTATCGCTTACTTCATCATACTTCGTCACGCTTTGTTATACTTTGTGATATTTTGACCTAATTCATTTAAATTTGTGTCAATTTAGCAAAAAATTTTCTTTTGTCTGATGCTGTTTTACTAACGCTAAATGGTAGTTAGGGATGGGATAACAATGTAGGTTGCAACATTTCAAGAACTCACTTCTATCCATTCGCCAAACGCTCTCCAAAATTCGCCGTTTACCATGATCTGGTTGTCTTTTTCCACCTCTTCTGACGTGGTGCAGTGCGTTACCCAAATGTTGTCGAGACCAAGGCCCTCGGCTACGTTGAATACAAATAGGAAAAAAATACGTGTAAAAAACGTGTGAAGAACCATAAGAAATGTTTTTTCCTATAAGTTTTTTTTTACACATTTTCTCAGTTTTTTCCTTTGAATCTTTCTGTTTAGAAAATGTTGGAAAACAAATTTAAAGAATAATGTTGGCATGCACATGTATAAATTGCAATAATGCACTCTTGTGGCAAGAAGAATGTAGTTTCTACCTTCATATCAATATCAATTGTTTTAATGTTCACGGTAATTTCATTTGAGAAAAAGTACAATATCATACATTACCCGTGTACGGCTTCTCAACCAGGAACTTTCGGATTCGCTCATTGAAGGCAACCAAAAGGAAGTTAGTGAGGACATAATGCGTTCAGACCCTCGTCGTTTCCTGCCTGGATAAGGAGGCTATGCTCGAAATTACGCCTTTGTTGGAGGCCCTGATGGTGATCGCTGTTCCACAAAAATACTTCTGCTTAAACTGGGCACGCATAACATTGTGATTTCCAATCAGGATGGCACTGTCGACATCACTGTTGATGTGTATTCCCGCCATGTTGGTTTGAAATACTCTGCAATACAATTTGAATTCCAATTATGATACTACTTCCAATCAGGATGAGTCTTAGGGTTTTACTGGCTGATTGTGGCTGGAAATTGCAATACTTGTGCTGAGTCTGGCTAGGGAATTTCCATACTTTTATGTATTGGCTATCATGAAAGAAGCACAGCTAGGACTTGTGATTTAATTTGAATGTGGCGCCAACTCTTAATATTTGAATTTCGCGCCAACTGTTAAGGCGGGAAACTGGCTGACTGTGGATACCATTCATGTGCTGAGTCTTGCTGGGGAATTTCCATACGTGTATGTTTTGGCGTAAGCAGCACAAACTAAGAATTGTGATTTAATTTGAATGTACCGCCAACTGTTAATAGTTATTTGAATTTCGGGCCAACTGTTAAAGCGGGACATTGCTTGACTGTGGCTGGGGAATTTCCGTACATGTGCTGAGTCTGGTTGTAAAATTTCAATAGGTGCATGTATTTGCTATGTAAGCAGACAGCTACGACATGTGATTTAATTTGAATGTAGCGTCAGCTGTTAATATTTGAATTTCGCGCCAACTGTTAAGGCAGGACACTAGAATAGGGTAAGGGTTAGGGTTGGGCTAGGGTTAGGGTTGAGTTAGTTTAAGGGTTAGGGTTGAGTTAATTTAAGGGTTAGGGGTAAGGAAAAGGGTTAGGGTTGGGTTAGGGTTAGGGTAAGGGGGCGTTAGGGTTAGGGTTAGGGTTAGGTTAGGGTTAGGGTTAGGGTTAGGGTTAAGGTTTAGGGTTTAGGGTTTAGGGTTAGGGTTAGGGTTAGGGTTAGAGTTACGGGTATTCCGGGTTAGGGTTAGGGTTAGGTTAGGGTTAGGGTTAGGGTTAGGGTTAGGGTTAGGGTTAGGGTTAGGGTTAGGGTTAGGGTTAGGGTTAGGGTTAGGGTTAGGGTTAGGGTTAGGGTTAGGGTTAGGGTTAGGGTTAGGGTTAGGGTTAGGGTTAGGGTTAGGGTTAGGGTTAGGGTTAGGGTTAGGGTTAGGGGTTAGGGTTAGGGTTAGGGTTAGGGTTAGGGTTAGGGTTAGGGTTAGGGTTTAGGGTTAGGGTTAGGGTTAGGGTTAGGGTTAGGGTTAGGGTTAGGGTTAGGGTTAGGGTTAGGGTTAGGGTTAGGGTTAGGGTTAGGGTTAGGGTTAGGGTTAGGGTTAGGGTTAGGGTTAGGGTTAGGGTTAGGGTTAGGGTTAGGGTTAGGGTTAGGGTTAGGGTTAGGGTTAGGGTTAGGGTTAGGGTTAGGGTTAGGGTTAGGGTTAGGGTTAGGGTTAGGGTTAGGGTTAGGGTTAGGGTTAGGGTTAGGGTTAGGGTTAGGGTTAGGGTTAGGGTTAGGGTTAGGGTTAGGGTTAGGGTTAGGGTTAGGGTTAGGGTTAGGGTTAGGGTTAGGGTTAGGGTTAGGGTTAGGGTTAGGGTTAGGGTTAGGGTTAGGGTTAGGGTTAGGGTTAGGGTTAGGGTTAGGGTTAGGGTTAGGGTTAGGGTTAGGGTTAGGGTTAGGGTTAGGGTTAGGGTTAGGGTTAGGGTTAGGGTTAGGGTTAGGGTTAGGGTTAGGGTTAGGGTTAGGGTTAGGGTTAGGGTTAGGGTTAGGTTAGGGTTAGGGTTAGGGTTAGGGTTAGGGTTAGGGTTAGGGTTAGGGTTAGGGTTAGGGTTAGGGTTAGGGTTAGGGTTAGGGTTAGGGTTAGGGTTAGGGTTAGGGTTAGGGTTAGGGTTAGGGTTAGGGTTAGGGTTAGGGTTAGGGTTAGGGTTAGGGTTAGGGTTAGGGTTAGGGTTAGGGTTAGGGTTAGGGTTAGGGTTAGGTTAGGGTTAGGGTTAGGGTTAGGGTTAGGGTTAGGGTTAGGGTTAGGGTTAGGGTTAGGGTTAGGGTTAGGGTTAGGGTTAGGGTTAGGGTTAGGGTTAGGGTTAGGGTTAGGGTTAGGGTTAGGGTTAGGGTTAGGGTTAGGGTTAGGGTTAGGGTTAGGGTTAGGAAGGGTTAACTGGTTAGGGTTAGGGTTAGGGTTAGGGTTAGGGTTAGGGTTAGGGTTAACGTTAGGGTTAGGGTTAGGGTTAGGGTTAGGGTTAACGGTGAACTTAGGGTTACGGTTAGGGTTAGGGTTAGGGTTAGGGTTAGGGTTAGGGTTAGGGTTAGGGTTAGGAACGTTAGGGTAAGGGTTACGTTAGGGTTAGGGTTAGGGTTAACTGGTTAGGGTTAGGGTTAACTTTAGGGTTTAGGGTTAGGGTTAACTAACGGAACTTAACTTTAACTGGTAACTAACGTTAGGGTTAACTTAGGGTTAGGGTTAGGGTTAACTTGTTAACGTTAACGGGTTAGGGTTAGGGTTAACTGTAACTAACTTTAACTTTAACTTAACTTGAACTTTAACTTTAACTTTAACTTTAACTTTAACTTTAACTTTAACGTTAACGTTAACTTTAACTTTAACTTTAACTTTTTAACTTTAACTTGAACTTAACTTTAACTTTAACGTTAACGTTAACTTTAACTTTAACTTTAACTTTAACTTTAACGTGAACTTTAACGTTAACTTTAACTGTAACTGTAACTTTAACGTTAACTTTAACTTTAACTGTAACTTTAACTTGTAAACTGTAACTTTAACTTTAACTTAACGTTAACTTTAACTTTAACTGTAACTTTAACTTTAACGTTAACTGTAACTTTAACTTTAACTTTAACTTTAACTTTAACTTTAACTTAACTTTAACTGTAACTTAACTTTAACTTTAACTGTTAACTTTAACGGTAACTTTAACTTTAACTTTAACTGTAACTGTAACTTTAACGTTAACTTTAACGTTAACTTTAACTTTAACTTTAACTTTAACTTTAACTTTAACTTTAACTTTAACTTTAACTTTAACTTTAACTTTAACTTAACGTGAACTTTAACTTTAACTTTAACGTTAACTTGAACTTTAACTTTAACTGTAACTTTAACTTTAACTTTAACTTTAACTTTAACTTTAACTTTAACTTTAACTTAACTTTAACTTTAACTTTAACTTTAACTTTAACTTTAACTTTAACTTAACTTTAACTGTAACTTTAACTTTAACTTTAACTTTAACTTAACTTTAACGTTAACTTTAACTTTAACTTTAACGTTAACTTTAACTTTAACTTTAACTTTAACTTTAACTTTAACTTTAACTTTAACTTAACTTTAACTTAACTTTAACTTTAACTTTAACTTTAACTTTAACTTTAACTTTAACTTTAACTTTAACTTTAACTTTAACTTTAACTTTAACTTTAACTTTAACTTAACTTTAACTTTAACTTTAACTTTAACTTTAACTTTAACTTTAACTTTAACTTTAACTTTAACTTTAACTTTAACTTTAACTTTAACTTTAACTTTAACTTTAACTTTAACTTTAACTTTAACTTTAACTTTAACTTTAACTTTAACTTTAACTTTAACTTTAACTTTAACTTTAACTTTAACTTTAACTTTAACTTTAACTTTAACTTAACTTTAACTTTAACTTTAACTTTAACTTTAACTTTAACTTTAACTTTAACTTTAACTTTAACTTTAACTTTAACTTTAACTTTAACTGTAACTTTAACTTTAACTTAACTTTAACTTAACTTTAACTTTAACTTTAACTGTAACTTTAACTTTAACTTTAACTTTAACTTTAACTTTAACTTTAACTTTAACTTTAACTTTAACTTTAACTTTAACTTTAACTTTAACTTTAACTTTAACTTTAACTTTAACGTTAACTTTAACTTTAACTTAACTTTAACTTTAACTTTAACTTTAACGTTAACTTTAACTTTAACTTTAACTTTAACTTTAACTTTACTTACTTTAACTTTAACTTTAACTTTAACTTTAACGTTAACTTTAACTTTAACTTTAACTTTAACTTGTAACTTTAACTTTAACTTTAACTTTAACTTTAACGTTAACTTTAACTTTAACTTTAACTTTAACTTTAACTTTAACTTTAACTTTAACTTTAACTTTAACTTTAACTTTAACTTTAACTTTAACGTTACTTTAACTTTTAAACTTTAACTTTAACTTTAACTTTAACTTTAACTGTACTTTAACTTTAACTTTAACTTTAACTTTAACTTTAACTTTAACTTTAACGTTAACTTTAACTTTAACTTTAACTTTAACTTTAACTTTTAACTTTAACTTTAACTTTAACTTTAACTTTAACTTTAACTTTAACTTTAACTTTAACTTTAACTTTAACTTTAACTTTAACTTTAACTTTAACTTTA